>NC_057801.1:670022165-670030363 GCF_018294505.1 Triticum aestivum
TGCATGGTGGCTATCACCTATAGGAGAGAAGCAGTGGGTTGGTGTCCTTGAGGCCAACATTAGTTGGCGGTGAGGCCCATGTTGGTGAGTGTCCCCTCTTAATCAACAACGAGCCGTGGCTCCCTCTTTGTGGTGGTGGTGGTACTAGTAGGCGACCTGCTTCCTTGTCTCGATCAATCTTCGGGGATTAGTGATCATGGCCAATGCGAAATTCATGCTTAGCGATGACTGATGCATGTCGACGTTGTCTTCTCATGGGAGGCATGTTCATGGTCCTGGCTTATTCCCCTCCCTTCTTGAGCCCATGGGAAACCCTAGGTCCATTTTCCCTAGACCATGCAGTGGAGCGCTACTACGACGTCATTCTCTTCTTTAAGCCCTCATGGGTTGTTGCGGAGCCTAGATGTGACATATGTAGATTTTGGCATGTCTAATCTCCACTAGCGTGGCTTCGTGGCTTTGTGTTGCCTTTGGGTTGGCCAAGGTGACAGTGTGTGGGCCTCTAGGTATGATGTACACCATCACCAGCGCATACATTCTTAAGTTCCGGGTTTGGCTGGGTCCTGCCATCCACGACCATAAGTCTCCCTAGGAGCGGGGATGGGGGCACTGCATTGACCTAAGCAACATTGGAGTCGTGGTCATGCTATGTAGATATCTAGCAATGGTCGTGATACCACTTGTATGTTGGGTATCCCACTTCCTTGCTTTTCACGGCTAGAGGCTGGACAAGGCAAGTTTTTTTATTGTTGTGGTATTAATGAGAGTGCATTGTCAACCCAAGGCATAGTAGTGGCTATTCTCCTGAGCAAATGATACATCTTTCCATCATCCCATGATGTATACATCGAGGTTTTTGAACCAGTGAACAATCACTGTTGACACCAGAACGAGCCGTTGGACGGGGGAGAGTTCATGTGCTGGCCAGGGAAGCTTGGATGGGAGGAGAAGTTTGTTCTAGACGCCTTAACGTATACAATCTGATCCTTCAAGTTCCCATGAATTATGTCTTCCCATGATGTATTGTAGAGGAAAAAGAAATAGGGGGCGTGATGGCACAAACTCGCTCTTGATCAGTTGATGTCAAAGCACGGTCCACGAGAGGTTGCAACGTGTTTTCAGTATGCAAATCGTAATAAACATCATTTAAAAAAAACGCATGCAGACACAACCTTGCAACCTAACCTACAACCTTCCCCCATATGAATATCTGTCCCCGCGGCTCCCGGGGAAAGCATGCGTTACTTGCCATCGCTGCAGCTCCATATATACAAGGAAATCAATCGAGCATACCACCTGCAAGCAGTAGCAACCGAGAGAGATGTCCATGGCCGCCGCAGCAGCAGCGATCGTGGCGGTGCTCGTGGCCGCGTTAATGGCACGAGCGTTGTCGGCGGCGTCGGCAGCAGGAAGAGTCTGGGTCGACGAGGAGAAGGGAGCACATAACGGCACGGCGAGAAGACAGGTCACGTACGACGGCAGAAGCCTGATGCTGGACGGCGCCAGGAGGATGCTCTTCTCCGGCGACATACATTACCCAAGGAGCACGCCTGAGGTACGCATGTACCGATACCTGGGTTGATATGTTTCATGCGTGCCATCTTGTACTGATTCTTATTTATTTTTCTTGCTTAAAAGTGGATTCCATCATTTTAATTTTGAGATTTATGTTACGATTTTCGACCTCGTACGCAGATCGAGATTTGTGTTCAAGTATTCACTATGAAGTACGGAGTAGTTTAGTAAAGCTTTATTATGTCGAGCAACAAACTGTGCAGTTTTCAGTTAATTTTCAACAAGCTTTCTTGTACTGATTGATAGGTTTCGTGCGTGTCATTTTGTACTGTTTCTTTTTTGCTTAGAAGTGGATTCCATCATTTCAATTTGGAAACACTGGGCACCTTTTCTGAGTGTTTAAATAACTGAAGCGATTCACATAATCAGTCCATCGACCACAAAAGGCGCACTTTTGTTTTTCAATGCGTCTCACTTTTTCATCCAACATGGAAGAGTGACAGGTAAATGCTGCCGCGGCTGTCGACGCCAAATAAGACATCATTTCAAGCATTTGTTAATTAAAGTAAATTTATGATTGCTGCACTACAGCAAAGTCCAACTCACTACATAAACAGATTAGTTCAGTCAGTTTCCTTCAGCAATCAAATTAGTTCAGTCAATACATACATACATACAGTAAGCAATCAAGCATGCACCACGAATCATACTGTATGAAGCACAAAACTCAGTTCCTTTCCTTCAAACTAACGTACAATCCAACTACAGATGTGGCCGAGACTCATAGAGAGCGCCAGGGAAGGTGGCCTGGATGTCATACAGACATACGTCTTCTGGAATGTCCATGAGCCTATACAGGGTCAGGTGGGTGCTCCTTGCACAACAACAGCAGGCAAAAGTTCAGTAAAAGAGCATTTTGCAGCTAAGAGTGTTCAAATTCATTTTTAATGTACCAGTACAACTTCGAAGGAAGATACGATCTTGTGAAGTTCATCAGAGAAATCCATGCCCAAGGCCTCTATGTGAGCCTCCGTGTCGGCCCCTTCGTCGAGGCAGAATGGAAATACGGGTAACGAGATGATGCATGAATACGCAGGGAAGAGTTTCATTTCTATGGTGTCCTGAACATGTAAAGCTTTTACTGGATCTTTTATTCATGCAGAGGCTTGCCATTTTGGTTGCGTGGTGTCCCAAACATTACCTTCAGATGCAACAATGAACCCTACAAGGTATCCAACTACCCAACGCAGTGCCTTTGAAACCTTGAACAATGCTATATGGTCTGCAAGACTGCAACCATAGAAGAGAATCTCTGGATTATTCAGAATGAAAATACCATTTCTTGTTTCCTCCAATCCTCTGTTCCACATGGTAAAATGAATTATAGTATTAACATATATTCAGAATAGTTTTCCATCGTGGTTCTAGCTTGTAAAACATCGTACTACCCTCAGAAACCCATTAGCATGACTAAAAATGTCACATGATGCATTTAAGCAAGCATAAAAGAGATGACAAATGTTTGTCAGGTACAAGTATAACACACAGGTGAAAACAGATGTCATGTATGAAGTGAGAGTGGTAGGTTCCATACAGATTTACCAACCTCACTGTCAGAAACAAACGGTACAAGAAAACTGAAAATATGCATCTACAAGAATACAGAGGCTGTTTGGTTTGAGGAACCAGATGATGAATTGTCCATGCAATCCTAGAGTTACATTATTTCATGCTAAACTATCATGGTAGATTACTCATATTTAAATACTGAATGCAGGTACATATGCAAAAATTTGTTGCTAAAATTGTTAACATGATGAAGGATGAAAAATTATACTATCCACAAGGAGGTCCCATAATCATATCACAGGTATTTCAGTTCAACAGTACTTATCCCTTGTGTTATGTATTAGATGACCTTTTTGTGCAACCCTGAAATTTAACCTGCAGATTGAGAACGAATATAAGCTAGTCGAGGCAGCATTTCGTTCAAGGGGACCACCTTATGTTCGCTGGGCAGCGGCAATGGCTGTAAACCTCCAGACAGGCATTCCATGGATGATGTGCAAACAGGACGATGCTCCAGATCCAATCGTCAGTGCCCTTTCTTATACCATTATGCAGGATTACAGATTATCCACAATTTAGCAGTGTAACATTCATTACATGGTTAGATTAATACATGCAACGGGCTCATCTGCGGGGAAACATTTCATGGGCCAAATTCGCATAACAAGCCAGCTTTATGGACCGAAAACTGGACATCTCGGTGCGACAAATACTCTTTGTTTTTCTTCTGAGGATCTTAAACATTCCCAGGGGTACAAGGCCTAACACACAAGTTTCTCTGCGTACAGCTATCCTTTATATGGTCATGACCCAAGATTCAGATCACCAGCAGATATTGCCTTCGCAGTTGCACTTTTTATAGCAAGAAAAAAAGGAAGCTTTGTAAGCTACTATATGGTACAGCCTACAAGCCTATGAACTTTAAGGAGCTGCCCTAAGATCTCTCAGCAAATCTATTTAGTATTTTTTTTCACGATCTCATAAATTACGGATTATGATGCAGTATCATGGCGGGACAAACTTTGGGAGGTTTGCATCCTCCTATGTAACAACAAGCTACTATGATGGAGCTCCACTTGATGAATATGGCAAGTATTTCTTCTGTTGCGAGCTATCATATTTTAAAAGCAACCATTCAAACTTCTTGTAATATAAAATATTATAACATGAGCATAGTCCACTAACAAGGCACATAAAATCAAACCATGTAACATGTCTAGTCAAAAACTGATGACCTGTGAAATCCACATGAATGACAGATCTTGAGAACACTCTAATTTGGAACGATAATTGATTAGTATATACATATGATGTTTGAACTACCAAGCATACATCCAGGTTTAATATGGCAATCGACATGGTCTCATCTCAGAGAATTGCATGCTGCAATCAAGCAATCTGAAGAACCACTACTTTCAGGAGCATATTCTAATTACTCATTTGGTGAGCAACAAGAGGTGAATTTGTGTGCAGAGTGAAACGAAACTAGGTGTACTTTATTTTCAGTAAAATTCCATTGATTTATGGGGCTAACTTTTGGCATACTACAGGGGCATGTTTTTAAAACCGAGTCCAACTGTGTGGCTTTCCTAGTGAACTTGGACAAGCATAAAGCATCAAATATCCAATTTGGTGAAGCATCATTCCAGCTAGCTCCTAAATCAATAAGTATCCTCTCAAGTTGCAGGAGGGTAGTATTTGAAACAGCCAAGGTGAGCCAGTTACCTTCAATTCTTCAGCGATTGAAGACCTCAAGGGAGTGCTTCGTTTATCAGTTTTACTTTTGGCAGATAAATGCACAGCATGGTTTAAGAACAGCACAAGCAGTCCAGTCTCTGAACAATGTTGATAGCTGGAAAGTATTCAAAGAACCGATTCCTCTGGCGATAAACAACAGTACACACATTGGAAATCGATTTTTTGAACATCTCTCAACTACAAAAGATGAGACAGATTATCTCTGGTACCTTACTAGGTAAGATGGATGAGCTCCAGCTTGTTTAATGGTTTAATATTTACATCATTTTTTAATACCTCATCCTGCCCACATTAATAATAAAATAATGGAAATCATGCAGATATGATTATAGATCAAGTGGGAATAGCCAGCTAGTGCTTAATGTGGAGTCACAAGCCCATGTTTTACATGCTTACATCAACAATGATTATGCAGGTAAGTACAATAATACTATCTCAGTGCAATTTATAGAAAGCACCAACTGAATATGCAAAATTGAAAATTCTTCAACTATTACCCACTTATGTATCTACTATGTTTGTTATCTTCTTCCATATGTGATTAGGTACTGTGCATGGGAGTCACGATGGACCTAGAAATATTGTTCTCAAGACACCTATTACACTAAGGGAAGGACAAAACTCCATTTCACTGCTTAGTGTCATGGTTGGATCACCGGTATGACTTTTATTTAACTGTATAGGCTCAAATACGAAGACAATGACAATAATAAAAACATAAAATCAAGGAGAATATGAGGTGTGATCCAAATTGCAGTGCAATAAATTCGTCAGCAGAGCAATGGTTTGTGTTGAATAAAATGCTTATGTGTATAAAATGCCAATTCTGTTATTCAGATTTTACAGCTTATATGAATAAAATGCTGAACACAATTTTAACAAACATAAATATACATAAATCCCTGACAGATATTTCAACATATGGACAAGTCAGCTTAACCAAGAAAGAGGTTCACTAAAAAATCATTGTTGTTTGTTCCTTAACTGGAAATTAAGTGCAACGATTTTTTTGTTTGTGTCAACAATACGCACCACCCAAGCTGTGCTAGTGGGCCCCAAAAGAAGATACTCATTTGACTCTACATAATAAGCATTAATAGAAATTAAGCACAACAAAGAGATTTAGAAAAGCACGTTACCTACTGTTTGTAACAAATTGACTTTTCATCTAACAAGTAAAGGACTCGGGGGCATACATGGAGCGAAGAATCTTCGGAGTTCGTAAAGTGAGCATACAACAAGGACACCACAAATCACGTTCTCTGAATAATGAGCTGTGGAAACACCAAGTAAATCCAGGTCAACACTGATTCTGAATCGATAGATCAGTCTCAGATTCAAATTTTCAAGCAATTACGTTTGTGCAGATTGGCTTATCTGGAGAAATGAACCATATATACACGCGGGAAGGATCATCTCGTGCTCAATGGACTGCCATCAATAAGTCCATGCACCTTCCACTTATCTGGTACAAGGTACATCAAATGTACATAAGCCTTGAATCCTGACAGACTTCAGTTACATGTTCATTCCACAGTGATAGTAACCGACAGCTTCGGGAAATTGTTGTCGTTTGGTGCAGACGACATTTGACACACCATGGGGGAATGACCCAGTCACGCTGAACCTCAGTAGTATGGGCAAGGGTGAGGTGTGGGTCAATGGAGAGAGCATCGGACGGTATTGGGCCTCCTTCAAAACCCCTAGCGGACAGCCATCCCAGTCCTTGTCAGTACTACAACTAGTTCCTACTAGTGACACAAATTCCTTTCTTGAACTCGTATGACGAACATTGAACAACAATTGATGTCTCATTTGCTTCCTTTTCTGAAGGTACCACATACCACAATACTTTATGAAGCCTAGAGAGAACACCCTCGTCCTCATGGAGGAAATTGGTGGTGATCCGCTACAGATAACTGTGAACACAGTTTCAGTTACCAGAGTATACAGTAGTGTGAATGAGTTATCTACCCCGTCACTGTTGTCACGCAGAAAGCACCCAGCAGTTCGACTCCGGTGTCAGCAAGGCAAACGCATCACGGATATTGAGTTTGCGAGCTACGGAAATCCGGTCGAGGACTGCAGAAGCTCCAGCAGGAGCTGCCTCGGGAGTTGCCACGCAGAGACGACGGAGTTTGTCGTAAAGGATGTAAGACCCTCTGCCTTTCCAGAAGTTGCATGTTGATATCATAATGCACTATCCTATTACCACTGCAATCCTAAAAACTTGGGTGCTTGTTTTACCCTTTCAGGCTTGCCTAGGCAGAAGGAAGTGCGCAATTCCGGTACGGCCTGCCAAGTTTGGAGGCGACCCGTGCCCTGGGATCGAAAAAACACTTTCAGTTGTGGCAAGCTGCGGATGAGTATGATGGGAATTTCCACTATCATACTGTGACTAACCAACATTCAGTTTGCACGAGTTTGTTGTCACAGGGTCCAAACACTGTACCAAATCACAGGCTATAGAACTACAGATAGAGCAGTATTGTATCCACATGTTAAAATGTACAGGAGAAGTAGAGTTACACGCACCAATTTTACTGCAGAAATTTGTTGGACTTCGCCGAGAGAAAGCAGTTCTTTCACTTGGCATCTAATCCTACGAAACTACAACCACTGCAGAAGATGGAAACCGAATAAATTAGAGAGAATAATCCAGCTTCACCTTAAACGTAGGATTGTAGAGTGCGCCTAATTAGCGGGTATCAGATGTACCCGCGTTCTTCCTCGCCCGTCCGGAGGTGAGTAGCAATGGCTTCGCATGTGGGCGGAGACGCGGAGGCAGTTGGAAATCTGCCACTGCCACCACGGCCAAGCCGCCGCCGCCGTCATCCCGCTGCCGCCGCCCCGAGACGCGCTCGACCGGTGGCCCCGCGCCCCGACGCCAGGCCCGCCGATGGAAGGGAGCGGCTGCCCTTTAGTTTACAAAAAAGTTTACAGTTTCAAGCTGTGTCCACGTATTCCACCGTTTACGCTTTCGTATGGATATTACGCCAAAGGGAGTAAGAGCAACTCCAACTGGCAGACCCAAACGGACAAAGATTTTGTCCCGCATTTTGTCTGTTTGGGTCGGCAAAACGGAAATCCGTGTCCGCTTTTGTATTTGGATCAGCTGATGTGCCCAACGGGGTGCACACCCATTTTGGACATGTATGACCCATTTTGGACATGTATGTCCCGACATTTCATCAAACACCTGATGGTCCGCCGCGCTCGCCATGCTTCTGACGCGCCTGCAGCCGCGCTTGTGCTCCTGCCGTGCTCGCCGCCACGCCCGACGCCGCGCCCGCATCCTACCTTGCCCGCGTCCGCCGCCCGCGCACCCCGCGCTCACCTGCTACCACGCCGCGCCT